>NW_024399979.1:0-37656 GCF_905171765.1 Bufo bufo
AGAAGCCACTTCTCTCCAAAATAAACATCAGGGACAGATTGATCTTCTGCAGAAAGTTTGGTGAATGGACTGCTGAGGACTGGGGCAAAGTCATATTCTCCGATGAAACCTCTTTCCAATTGTTTGGGGCATCGGGGAAAAGGCTTGTCCGGAGAAGAAAAGGTGAGCGCTACCATCAGTCCTGTGTCATGCCAACAGTAAAGCATCCTGAGACCATTCATGTGTGGGGTTGCTTCTCATCCAAGGGAGTGGGCTCACTCACAATTTTGCCCAAAAACACAGCCATGAATAAAGAATGGCACCAAAACACCCTCCAACAGCAACTTCTTCCAACAATCCAACAACAGTTTGGTGAAGAACAATGCATTTTCCAGCACGATGGAGCACCGTGCCATAAGGCAAAAGGGATAACTAAGTGGCTCGGGGACCAAAACGTTGACATTTTGGGTCCATGGCCTGGAAACTCCCCAGATCTTAATCCCATTGAGAACTTGTGGTCAATCCTCAAGAGGCGGGTGGACAAACAAAAACCCACTAATTCTGACAAACTCCAAGAAGTGATGATGAAAGAATGGGTTGCTATCAGTCAGGAATTGGCCCAGAAGTTGATTGAGAGCATGCGCAGTCGGATTGCAGAGGTCCTGAAAAAGAAGGGCCAACACTGCAAATACTGACTCTTTGCATAAATGTCATGTAATTGTCGATAAAAGCCTTTGAAACGTATGAAGTGCGTGTAATTATATTTCACTACATCACAGAAACAACTGAAACAAAGATCTAAAAGCAGTTTAGCAGCAAACTTTGTGAAAACTAATATTTGTGTCATTCTCAAAACTTTTGGCCACGACTGTATGTATGTGTGTGTATGTATGTGTGTATGTATGTGTGTATGTATGTATGTCTGTGTGTGTGTGTATGTATGTCTATGTATGTATGTATATGTGTGTATGTATGTATGTGTATGTATGTATGTATATGTATGTATGTCTGTGTGTATGTATGTGTGTGTATGTATGTCTGTGTGTGTATGTATGTATGTATGTGTATGTATGTATGTCTGTGTGTATGTATGTCTGTGTGTATGTATGTATGTCTGTATGTGTATGTATGTCTGTGTGTATGTATGTCTGTGTATGTATGCCTGTGTGTGTGTATGTATGTCTGTGTATGTATGTCTGTGTGTATGTCTGTGTGTGTGTGTGTGTGTGTGTATGTATGTGTGTGTATGTATGTCTGTGTGTATGTCTATGTATGTATGTGTGTATGTATGTCTGTGTGTATGTATGTCTGTGTATGTATGTCTGTGTGTATGTATGTGTATGTATGTATGTATGTGTGTATGTCTGTATGTATGTGTATGTATGTCTTTGTATGTATGTGTATGTATGTGTGTATGTATGTCTGTATGTGTGTATGTATGTCTGTATGTATGTCTGTATGTATGTGTATGTATGTCTTTGTATGTCTGTGTATGTGTGTATGTATGTCTGTGTGTATGTCTGTGTATGTATGCCTGTGTGTGTATGTATGTCTGTGTGTGTGTGTATGTATGTATGTCTGTGTATGTATGTGTGTATGTCTATGTGTGTGTATGTATGTATGTATGTATGTATGTATGTCTGTGTATGTCTGTGTGTGTATGTATGTCTGTGTATGTGTGTATGTATGTCTGTGTGTGTGTATGTATGTGTGTATGAATACAAACGAAAAATACAAATGTGATCGCACTCTACATCCAGCAATTTGCCCTCCATGCTGGATGAGACATTGGTGTACATTTTGGCCAAAGCGTATTAAGCCACTCACCACGTCAAGGTCGCCTCTATTTGAGTGGTCCCTAACTCTTGTTCCTACCTGTTTATGGGCCATGACAGCCACATAAAGTCCAGGGAATGCAGGTCAGCATGCAAGCCAAGTACACTCTGCTTTTAACCCCGTCCGGTGCCATTACAGCTTTCATCGGATCCAGGGATGCAAGTACCAACATGCACACTGAGCCCACCACATACAGGTTGTGCTGACCCAATCCCCCACATTTTTTCTTTGTAGTATATATTGGAGGCGATCTCCTTGGAGTCATGCACACCTGACCAGTCAATCTGTCCTGGAGGCTGGTTTTAAAGTCAGTATAAAACTGAGTCTGCTTATAAAGAACCTACCATTAGCCATTTGGCTCCAGGAGAAGTATATGGTGGGCTCAGCATGCATGTTGGTACTTGCATCCCTGGATCCGATGAAAGCTGTAATGGCACCGGACGGGGTTAAAAGCAGAGTGTGCTTGGCGTGCACGCTGACCTGCATTCCCTGGATTTTGTGTGGCTGTCATGGCCCATAAACAGGTAGGAACTAGTGTTAGGGACCACTCATAGAGGCGACCTTGACGTGGTGAGTGGCTTATTACGCTTTGGCCAAAATGTACACCAATGCCTCATCCAGCATGGAGGCAAATTGCTGGATGTAGAGTGCTATCACATTTGTATTTTTCGTTTGTATATGTATTTCGCCATAGTGATGTGCACCACATACAGGTTGTGCTGACCCAATTCCCCACATTTTTTCTATGTGTGTATGTATGTCTGTGTGTATGTCTGTGTGTATGTCTGTGTGTATGTATGTGTGTATGTCTGTGTATGTATGTCTGTGTGTGTGTATGCGTGTGTGTATGTCTGTGTATGTATGTGTGTATGTCTGTGTGTGTGTATGTATGTGTGTATGTCTGTGTATATGTATGTCTGTGTGTGTATGTATGTGTGTATGTCTGTGTATATGTATGTCTGTGTGTGTATGTATGTCTGTGTATGTACAGTATGTCTGTGTATGTATGTGTGTGTATGTATGTATGTGCGTATGTCTGTGTGTATGTATGTATGTATGTCTGTGTATGTATGTCTGTGTATGTATATGTATGTATGTCTGTGTGTATGTATGTATGTCTGTGTGTGTATGTATGTCTGTGTGTATGTCTGTGTATGTATGCCTGTGTGTGTGTATGTCTGTGTGTGTGTATGTATGTCTGTGTATGTATGTCTGTGTATGTGTGTATGTGTGTGTATGTATGTCTGTGTATGTGTGTATGTATGTCTGTGTGTGTATGTATGTCTGTGTATGTATGTATGTATGTCTGTGTGTATGTATGTCTGTGTGTATGTATGTTTATGTATGTCTGTGTGTATGTATGTATAACTGTGTGTGTGTATGTCTGTTTATGTATGTCTGTATGTCTATGTATGTGTGTATGTCTGTGTGTGTATGTATGTGTGTATGTCTGTGTATATGTATGTCTGTGTGTGTATGTATGTCTCTGTATGTACAGTATGTCTGTGTGTGTGTGTGTGTGTATGTATGTGTGTATGTCTGTGTGTGTGTGTATGTGTGTGTGTATGTATATGTGTGTGTGTGTGTATGTATGTGTGTGTGTATGTATGTATGTATGTGTGTATGTATGTGTGTATGTCTGTGTGTGTATGTCTGTGTATGTATGTATGTATGTCTGTGTGTGTACAGTGTGTCTGTGTATGTATGTGTGTGTATGTGTGTATGTCTGTCTGTCTGTGTGTGTATGTATGTATGTATGTGTGTATGTCTGTGTGTATGTACAGTATGTCTGTGTATGTATGTGTGTGTATGTCTGTCTGTGTGTATGTGTGTGTATGTACAGTATGTCTGTGTGTGTGTATGTATGTCTGTGTATGTCTGTCTGTGTGTATGTGTGTGTATGTACAGTATGTCTGTGTGTGTGTCTGTATGTCTGTGTGTGTATGTCTGTCTGTGTGTGTGTATGTATGACTGGAGTGGGGTGCCTTTGGCTGTTGACACCCTCGTGATGCTCTGTCTCTAAACTATAAGGATGGTAGAAAATGAAACTCCTGTATTCCACTAGATTGCTTCAAGTGTTACGTTTATTAAACAAGCGGGTATCCAGTTTTCGGCAGTTTGCCTTCTTCAGAGAACTGGAATTACATATATAGATACGCAATCAATAAACAATAATGTGAAAAGTGACGTAATATACAGAAACAAAAGTTAAAATAAGTCAAACAGCGCTGGTGAGAAACAAAGATGGCCGCCGTAGCGCAAAATGTGTATGGCGCATGCGCGGGGCCTGTAATGCTTCTTAGATTGTTGTATGGAAAACATTATTGAATGTGGCGCTATGATATGAAGTATGTGTGAATTGTAAGAACTGATTACTTGAAGCGGGGAAGAAGGGGTAATGGAGCATGTATTACAATCAGAGGGACATATTTGTCACGGACGTTCCTCCGACAGGTGGCAGGAGATCGGTGAGACTGGCAACACGTGGTTTGATCCGACAGGTTTTCCCTATGGATCAATAGGCGTCTGTGTTGTTTCTGGTATGGCCGCACCGCTTGCTTTAGGTGTTGCTAATCTGGTCATTTTACCTTCCTTATTTATAGTTGCTTCTCCCACAATGCTGTGCGTTTCAGTTGTGGATTGCTAGTGTGTGGATCTCGGCGGAGTTCCTGGTGCTTCCATAGCTCCTTTGAAGTTAAGTCTTTCCTTTCCCTCATTGTATTTTGTTTGGGTTCTGTGTGTTACTTTTGTTTGGGTTCTGTGTGTTACTTTTCCCTATTGTTTGTATTAGGCCTGAAGGAGACTCCTGTTCGTCCTTCCATTTGGAGGAACAGGTAGTCTCGTCCTTGCTATTAGTACCAGGGTCCTATAGGGCTAGATAGGACTCTAGGTATTCCTGTGTATAAACACTGTCCTGACCCTCAGGGCTTCCGCTTATATGGCTCCACCAGTCCCGACAGACAGTCCCTCATGATTCAGATAAACAGATTTCCAGCACAAAGGAGATAAAATCTTGCATGTTCTTTTTTGAATATTTCAAACGTACACATGGTGCAGTGAAAGAGGTCCCTCCATGTCCCTGGTCAGACCGACATGTTTCGACCCAGCCGGCTCTTAGTCATGATCACCACTAGGATGTCCACCTCCCCTCCCACAGATCTCTTTTTGTTGTCCTGTCCACTCCAGTCGGAGATGTTCTACAACACTATTTAGGATGTGGGGCCCCAGGGGTCTGGATGGTGAATGAACCCTCAGCGTGTGTTTGATGAGATACCACCGAGGAGCGTGCCCTCTCCGCGCAGGTTTCACCGCCCCTCCAGAAATGACAAGACGCTCTGTATCGGCTGCAGTATGCCTAGCATGCTGATTCTGTTGTGCTTCTTAATTATGGTGATCATTTCCTCAGTGGATGTTCCTTGTCGTGTGTCCCAGTGAGACGCTTGTCGCTGCTGACATGTTGTGATATATTCTTGAACGATATTTGTTAATGTTTTACAATTTCAAAATGTCAATAAAGGCAATTTAAAAAACAAGGATTTTAGAAACAATTTTTCAAATTTTCAAGAAAATTTCCAAAACCAACTTTTTTAAGGACCATTTGTCACGGACGTTCCCATGATAGGTGGCAGGATATCGGTGAGACTGGCAACACGTGGTTTGATCCGACAGGTTTTCCCTATGGATCAGTAGGCGTCTGTGTTGTTTCTGGTAATGACCACACCCCTTGCCTCAGGTGTTGCTAATGTGGTCATTTAACCTTCCTTATTTATAGTTGCTTCTCCCACAATGCTGTGCGGTTTATAGCTTCAGTTTCAGTTGTGGTTAGCTGGTGTGTGGATCTTGGCGGAGTTCCCTGTGCTTTCATAGCCCCTTTGAAGTTAAGTCTTTCCTTTCCCTTCTTGTATTTTGTTTGGGTTCTGTGTGTTGCTTTTCCCTATTGTTTGTATTAGGACTGAAGGAGACTCCTTTTGTCCTTCCATTTGGAGGAACAGATAGTCTCGTCCCTGTCATTAGTACTAGAGTCCTATAGGTATTCCTGTGTATGAACACACCTACCTCTGGGGTCTGTTCATACTGGTAAACAGTCAGGATCTTGGCTAGGGCTTTACTAGGAGGTGTCCATCTTCCTTCCCTAGTTCTCAGGCCTGATTCCCTGTTCGACCCTTCCCTCTTATGCTCGGTGTGGTGTTTCCCTCCCACACCGAAGCGTGACAATATTAAAAGGGACAGTAAAGGAAAGTAAAGAACGGGGAAAGAAAGAAGTAAATGTTAGATGGAAAAGAGGGAAAGTAAGAGCTAAAGGGAGAAGGAGATGTGGAGTAGAGACAGAAAAAAGCGATGAAAAGAGAGGGAAAAAGGAAAGGAAGATGGGGAAAATGGGATAGAATAAAGTAAAGTGAATGAAATGAAATAAAAGAAAAAGTAAATAAAATAAAAATGAAAAAAATTTATGAAAGTAATAAAAAAATGAAAAAAGTGTAAGTGAAAAAATATTAAAAATAATAAAAATGAAAAAGAAGAAAAAAGAAAAAATTATGAATAGAATTAAAAAGGAAAAAAATAGGAAAAAATTAAGAAAGAAAATGAAAATAAAATAAATATAAATAAAAGTGAAAAAAATGAAAGAAATTAAAAAAATAAATGAATGAACTGGGAAATAGAGTGAAAAAATGATATAATGAAAAGTGTAATGAAATAAATGGGGATAAGATATAGTCACTGAAAGGATATAAGTTAAAGTGCAGCTCCATCCGGAAGGTGATGTCAGGGTTAGTATAATGTATTATGGTATATATAAGTCATTGGTCACATATGACAAACATGATGGTATATATCAAGACATTATTACGGCGACAGGTGTGCAGACGGGAAGAAAATGATTGATAAACTCATATGAAAGTCCGGAGCTCGTATTCCTGATTTAAACCTTTGGGTTCCAGAGTCTGTAATTGGTGTATCCAGAAGGCCTCCCTGCTTTTGAGAGATGTCTCTGCCCCTTCTAGGGGCTTCTAGTTGTTCTACTACTTGAAAGCGTAGTTGGGCAATATTGTGACGTTCGGAGATGAAGTGTGCTGGTATTGGTAGAAGGGTGTTCTGACAGCGAATTGGGGATTTATGCTTACAGATTCTGTCCCTAATGTTTTGGGTGGTTTCCACCTACATCTGCCAGTCCGCAAGGGCATTTTATCACGTAGATGACATTTGAGGTATCACATGTGTAAAAGCCACGCATTGGAAAACATTTTCCAGTATGTGGGTGATAGATCTTGTCACCTTTTGTGACATGAGAACATTGCATACATTCTAAGCAGGGAAATACTCCTTTTGCGTTGAGTCTTAAAGGGGTTGTCCGGGTTCTCTTAAAGGGGTTGTCCGGGTTCAGAACTGAACCCGGACATACCTCCATTTTCACCCCGGCAGCCCCCCTGACATGAGCATCGGAGCATTTCATGCTAAATCGCGCAGGGCAAAGGCATTTTTTGGAGATCCGGTGACGTACCGGGGCTCTCCATGGGGCTGCTAGGAACCCCAGTGACGTCACTGGCACTGATGGGTGGGATTTAGCACTGCCCTAGCCAGTAAAACGGCCCATCAGAGCCGGTGACGTCACCCAACACACTGCCGGGCGGAAACTTATCCGTTTGTACTAGAGTGTCCCTTAGGTTTTTAGGGCATCTGTTGCAAGGTAAGAGAGGGGAGGTAAACTCCTTTATATAGGGGTAGGCCTGACGTAAGAGATGCCAATGTCTAGGTAGGATGTTTTGTACTTTGGCTGTGAAAGGATGGTAGGTGTGGACAAAAGGGATCCTCTGGCCTTGGTGTTGTTTCTTATTAGAAATTTCTGTTAGTCCATCTCTTATTATTTTGTCTGGGTAGCCTCTGGCACGGAATCGAGAGGTCATTTCGAGTAACCTCCGTTTTTTTGGCAATCTCATTATCTACAATTCTGGAGACTCTTTTAAACTGGGACCGTGGGAGGGATTTTTCATGTTGTCAGGATGAAAACTGGAGTAATGTAATAGACTGTTGCGATCAGTCGGTTTTGTGTAGAGATCAGTATGTAGATTGCCATCGGCTTCTTTGTGAACTATTGTGTCCAGAAAATTAATAGAAGAGTCACTATGGTGTAGGGTGGACTGTAATTCTGGCCATACGGAATAAAGTGCTGAAGTGAATGTGTGTAGTGATTCTACTGTACCATTCCAGATGCAGAAGACGTCGTCGATGTATCTTTTCCAGAACAGGGCATGTCGTTGAAATAGAGGGTTTGTATAAATGAAATCTTCCTCAAAGATGGCCATGTAGCAATTAGTGTAGGGTGGCGCCATGTGTGCCCCCATGGCGGTCCCTTGTTTCTGGACATAAAAAGTGTCCTGAAACATAAAGTAATTCTCGGTTAAGTGGAGAAGATCCATGCATAATGCGGTCAATGTTCGTGTAAGTGCGGTTGGAGTGTCACCTAACCTTTGAATAAATACGCCTCCCATTTTGGATGTACACTCCGTGATGTCCACCTTTTCATTCAATGTACTAGAGAGGGAATGCATCCTATCCCAGGTGACGACACCCCAGGATTTCCTGCAAATTCCCACCTCAGAATTTAAGAGCAGAGACCTAGAAAAGGAATCTCGCCGACTAATCAACTACCAATTGCACAGAGCAACACTCGCTGAATATATCAAAGATCAACGCATCCCCAGGGGACTTCGTATGACAACCCGACCCACATTATTCAAAGAAGACCCCGAATACTGCAACCAATTTCAACAGATCCTGACCATCCTGATCCTTAACCATCTCCTTTTTGCAAAACAGCATCCAGAAAATCCAACAACAAATAGAAACAGCAGAACAACAGCTGCCGGCCACACTGCAAGCATCTGACTTCAACTCGTTCAAAGAGAAACTCTCAACAACCACAGGCGTGAAGTAGAAAACCAGAAACGGAGAGAGTTCCAGAGGGACGCTGAGGATTCCCAACATGCCTCCCAACAGTACCGCTTTGTACGGGACAGGCTGATTTTGGATGGCAATCCTGCTGTACTGCCATTTGTGGAGGACACACTGTTATGGGGGATCTGTGGATGACACACTGTTATGGGGGATCTGTGGAGGGCACTTATGAGGGATCTGTGGAGGACACACTGTTATGCGGGATCTGTGGATGACACACTGTTATGGGGGATCTGTGGATGACACTGTTATGCGGGATCTGTGATGGGCACTGTAACGGATCTCCTGGCACCCCGACCGGGTACCTCCGTTGATAGATGCTCCTAGTGCTTTCCGAGGACTCCAAGCACTCCACTTGACACCGTACGCACTGCAGACCCCACGAACCGCCGAAGTTTGGTTGAGGTCTCACAGTCTCCTACCCACCCTGGACCTACGACAAGGCTCCAGGCTCCAGTGGGTGAACCTCTCCTAAAACCAGAGAGCAGGAACAGCTCTTAAAAGAGCTAGTAGTTATAGCCAGGGGAGTATAGCAAATCTCCCAGCGTATAGCAATCCCCCAGTGTTGATCAGTTACCCAAACACCAGCCTCAACATGATGAAGGATAAAACAGGCACAACACATCCCCACAATGCATCATGGTTTCCTCCTCTCTGCCCTGGAGACACCCGAGGAGCGATTCAATTATCTCTCAGGACAAAGGGAAATCACCAATACACATGTGGAGACAACAGGACAGAAATCACCACCCAAACACACTATGTCACACCCCCACAGCAAACACAGACATTTAACATATTCCCAGATAGCTCAAGTCTGAGTGCATATCATTAGGTGAATGGCACTCAGAATACACGAATACCATAAAATTAGCTATCTGGGTACCCTCACATAACAAAATACCATTCCAAAGACAGATTTAAGCTGTGCGGCCGGTCTGTCTTCTCCTTTAAAGTTAGTATGGGCCATAATCCTGGGGCAAGAGGCTGGTAAACAGGCCTCTCCAAAACCCAGTGGCGAGGTTAGTTTCGCCACAGGCACTTATGGGGGGGATCTGTGGAGGGCACTTATTGGGGGGATCTGTGGAGGGTACTTATTGGGGGGATCTGTGGAGGGCACTTATTGGGGGGATCTGTGGAGGGCACTTATGGGGGGATCTGTGGAGGGCACTTATGGGGGGATCTGTGGAGGGCACTTATGGGGGGGATCTGTGGAGGGCACTTATGGGGGGATCTGTGGAGGGCACTTATGGGGGATATCTGTGGATGACACTGTTATGGGGATATCTGTGGCTGACACATATATAGCATCTTATGCTATATATGTGTCATCCACAGATATCTCCATAACAGTGCCATCCACAGATATCCCCCATAAGTGCCCTCCACAGATCCCCCATAACAGTGCCCTCCACAGATCCCCCAATGATAGTGCCCTCCATAGATCCCCCCACAACAGTGCCCTCCATAGATATCCCCATAAGTGCCTTCTAGTAAGGTGTTAGTGGGGAGGGAGGAGGCGGGGCCGGTGCAGTGCCCGGCGCTGTGCACACACCGGGGGCAGCTCCTACCTTCTGGGAGTTAGTTCTGCTGCAGGACATTTTGCTCCACAAGTCTCCTGAGTGGCCGCTTCACCACTCCTCACATGGCCGGCAGTGGGCAGCCGAACTAGAGCACCGCTCCCCGCCCTGCTGCTGTGCTGCCTGTGCGTGACATCTCTCCCTCCGTCATGCGCCTCCTGCCCCGCCTGTCTGCTTCATTCATAAAGTGGGAGGAGCAGACAGACGGAGCAGGAGGCGCATGACGGACATGTTTTTGACACAACCACTTACTGACTGTTGGGCGCTCGCATTTTGCAAGCAGCTTGAGCGGCGCGATATGGCTGCGCGACCGCCCATCCATGCCACTTAGTTAGACGTAAGGGAACACTGACTGCAGGGGCCAGGGGTTACAACCCTTTTTGGGGTGTAACTTTTAATTTCCTTTTTATTTATTTAGTTGATCTAACAGTATGTCAGACAGAGAATTGCCCGCCCTGCACCAGGGGAGGGGCAGAGGCCTCAATGTTTCTGGCGCAGGCACAGGTCGCAGCAGAGTAAGTGGTCGTGGCAGCAGAGGTCGCAGCGAGAGGCCTGAGCTCCCGGTGTCATCTAGCGGTCGTGTCTTGACCAGCAACCCAGCGGTTCTTGAATGGTTGACTCGGTCATGTCTGTTTTGGATCCACTCCTGTTTTTTTGGCATTAACAATACTGATGGATTACTGACCAAATGCTGACCGAGTGAAGGCGGATGCTCCACAGACAGGATCCGTTTTTTGTTGGTTATTGTTCTGACAGATCAGAGGAAGGGAAAAATAATCAGTAACGTCACCACAAACTTACGGCTGACCCCCTCTCCGCTCTGTCGGGGGCTCTACTTGTATAAGGGGTTAATAGAGCAGGTTCTATAGACATCTATGTGGAATCCGCTGACGGTGGTGTAAAAGGAGTGCGCTTCTTCTTGTCGCTAACATCGACCTATAAGGCTGAGTTCACACTTGAGTTATTTGGTCAGTTTTGGCCCCGTGACTGTCCAAATAAGTGAAGTGTGCAGTGATTCTAAGAGCGACACCTGTCATCTGCATGTCATACTGACCCATAGTATTATTTCACTACCACAGCAGACTCCCTATGCGTGTTACTGCAAGGCACAGTGTTCTACACCCCTATACAGACTTTCTGCAGCCAGGAAATAGACGTTTTTTACCGAAATTTGACGTGAATATATTCGGATGGAACCAAATTTTTTCCCAAAAATTTGGTGAACTGGCGAATAGAATTTTTGAAAAATTCGCTCATCTTTACATAGGACCATCAAGAGACTACCCTTACTACAGGTAAGCAAACCTTACCGCAATCACTTCTGATTAATATATCCTCTAAAACCACAGGTCCAGGTCCTACAGAAAGGTTTGTCCTTCTAGCCTTCATACGGATTTGACACCTTTCAGATGAAACTTGATCTCCAAAGGTATTTTAGGAACCTGCGGCTAAAAGTACACTTTGGCGATGAAAATAGGAGATACCCCCTCGGGACGATTACACTGGCGGTAATAAAGCGCTAATAACGGCTAAGGAACTGGGACTAAAATCCAAAAGTTCCTTCTTTCCACCCAAAAATTCACACCCTGTGGAAACATATATATTTCTTGTCAACAGTGATATGGAGGTTTTCAGGAAAGACATTAAAAGGGGTAAATTCAGGTTCTGATTTATTACTCACAAGCAGACATCTTTATAACTCTACAGACAAACATAGACAAAGGAGGCACACCGCCAAGGGGGTGGAAATCGAAACTAGTGATTTGATTGGTTATTCATATAAGGCAATACTTCCGCATCATACTAACATAATTTTTAATGGTTGAAAACTTCTGCAGCATCTTATCTCAAGTTTAGTATTCTTTAGCAGCGCATCATGAAGCACAGAAAGAACAGAATCGGTCCGGCCTTAAAGCTAATTCTTTTTTATAACTTCCTTGCACGCAAAACGCTGATAAGGAAGCGAGGGAGCGACTACCTTGGCCTTGTAGCTAGAACATTTGGTCTATACACAGAAACTATCACGTTCTCACAGCTGGCTGAGTAAATATAATGGCTGGCACTCTCTATCTGATGTTGCATGGATCAAACCAATAGCTGTATATTATATATAAAATATTCATACAAATACAATTCACGTCCGCAATACTTTGATATTGTCTAATTAGATGACATAAAACGAAATGAAATTGAATATCCTCTTACTCCTAGATAAACAAATGTATTCGTCGCCCCTTTTGGACCGTTTAGTTTTTTTCTAACAGACGAATATATAGAACTTGAAAATAAAATATGGTGGATAAGCGTCTCCAATGTTAGTAAGCGTTATTAAGCAGACAAATCCCTAGAGCTCTAATTGGCCAATATGCTCTCAATGGTCCTTGAGCAGCATAATCAGCTTGTTAGGACAAATGCTCCATGCTGTATTGTAATCACATAGATATTTGTTAGCATTACTTTACCACTTGTAGGATCGGCTGTCTCTGCCGGCCGGATTCAGATGGCGCCCCACATCTTGACTATTAGTGATGGACGAACACCGTCCGAGACGGTTCGCGAACGCGATCGTGCGAACGCGATCAAATGTTCGCGAACCACAAGTTCGCGGCGGGCCCCATTCACTTTAATAGCAGGCAAACCTGAAAAACCTTAAGCTCATATTTGCAGCCACCAAATACTTACTAGAAGTGCACAAATAGTCCCACAACATGGACAGCGACATACCAAAGGGGGATCAATGACAAAAATTCCAACAAAAATTTCAGGGGACATTTCGATGCGTCGTAAAGGGAAATTTTTTGAAATGTGCCCTGTCGGAGCCTAGAAAAATTGTATTTTAGGCCACGGGAGTACGGGCCTTAAAAATTAGGCATTCATCTAACATAAAATAAATTCTGATTACGTGGCTCGAGGTACATTATGTGGTCAATGGATAAAATTTTACTTTAAGCCACTGGACTACAGGCCCCAAACATTAGGCATTCACTGACAGAAAAGATCAAGTGATTATGTGGCCGGAGGTAAGTGATAAGGCTGGCCGCAGGCTAGCCTGGATTTGTGGGAGGGACCTGTACCTGTTTTAAGCGGTCCACTTCTCCCAGGCAGCACGTCGACATTCGGACATCGCTACTTCCGGGTGTGACGTCATCACCAAGTGTCCGCAAGAGTTGGAGCTCCTAGACGCCGGGTGGTGCCTTTCGTTTCTGCCACAAGCTTTTCCAGCGCTGGTTTTGTTCAGGAAGGTGGGGTAAGCTAAGCAGGGCAGGAGGTTATGAGGGTAGGGGGTAGTGTGCGGCAGGATCGCTTTTCCTTGCGATCAGGCTCGTGCGGTCTCAGGTTTTGACACCGGGGGGCAGCATTGCTACACGCACCATTGCCGGCTCAGCTCCACTGATCATTTGATTCGTAATACACTGGGGCTGCAAGTTACCGGGGCACAGCTGCCTAGGCCCAGTGGCTGGGTCCCGGTGTCATTTCTGTGCATTTACTGCAACGTTTCTGTCTGTGCACACGTTGACCTCACATACATATACTACATACTTACCCTATACATGTAGTCCGCACATGTGACAGTGGCGAAAAAAAAAAAAAGAAGGGAAATTTTTTCTTTAGGGGGCGTGGTCAAAAAAAATAAAAATAATAAAAATAAAAAACAAAATAAAGGGATTTCTAAAGAAAATTTTTTTTTTTCAATTTGCTAGGTGGAAACCTTTTCCGCCAAGCCTCTTGCAGACACCACTAGCATAGGTACATTCACCAGTACAACCACACTCTCGCACGACAGTCAGAGACACTTCGTATCATCTCGTAGAATAGTGTCATACGTCATACGGTCTGTTTTCCACAACTCCTATACTTACATACATTCACCTACCACGTCTGTAGGTTCGATAGCCCGCAGTATTCGTTTTTAATCAGTCTGCCACGCCACAGATTCAGACAAACTCGGGCTCGCTTCATCCGTCAGTGGAAACGACTATCATACTCCATGTGAGCCTCGTCGGCTGCTCCTCATACGTTCATTCTGTCGGGGGAGGGGCGTTAGGTTCTGTCAGTTGTCTGTCGGCTTATGGGCTGCAGGTCGTAGGGTTAACAGGTTGTTTTTTTTTTTTCTCTCCACGTTTTTTTTTTTGTTTTTGTTTGGTGTTTTCTTTCTTTTTGTTATTTTGTTGTCTTGTTTTAGTCGTCATGTCTCAGCCATCAGACATTGAGGAGTTTGTGTCTTTGCCTCCGTCTCCAAGAGGGTCCGAACACGGCAGCACTCCATCCATCAGGGCTTGGACTGTGCCTAAGTTGACGGCTGAGTTACTCAGGAGAGGGATTCCGTTCACGGCTACTGCCAGAAAGGCGGAACTTTTCAAACTGCTGTTTCCCGCTACACCACAAGCCGGCCCTGCTTCTTCCGGTGACAATACCACCATCACCAATTCACTGGTGCAGATCCACTCGGTCTTAAACTCGCTCACTAGTTCCATTCAGGATTTACAAGCCCGGATGGAAGTAATGGAACAGCATCGCATCCCCCCCCCAGCAGTTGGGCCGGCTGACGGCGCGGCATCTCCGGCTGTGGTCACAGGTACCGTGCCTTCCCTACTTCCAGCACCTAACCCGTCGCAGGGCGGGAGAGTGCCTTCAGTGGCGCCGGTATATTTTGTTAGGCCCAGCATCAGAAAGGACATCTTAGAGCGCAAGGATGTCAATCTGGCATCTTTGTTGATTACATCCCACGATGTAACGGAGAACAAGTCCTTCGGTTGTAGCGAGTTATCTGTGGTACTCAAGGCCAAAGACCCCAGGCTCAGTCGCAAGCTGACCCTGGCTGAATTCGTCCTGGCTTTCAGTCTTTTCAGAGACGTGTTGTGCTCTGCCAGCCCCAATAGGAGAGAGGAGTTGGACATTTACCTCTATAGGGTGGCAGACTTGGCGCATAAGTACGGGGGCACAGCATTCTATGACTACCATAGGTCCTTCTCGGCCAAAGCGGCAGCCATTTGGGCCCAGTTCCAGGTAGTCACGGACTGGAGCGACATTGACATGGAGCTATTTTGCAGGCACTTCGCCAGCCTGAAGTCCCTGGTGTGCGCAACATGTCAGTCTCCTGCTCATACTACCGCCTGGTGCCCTTTGGCCGACCTCACTGCTGCCCCCAGTACCTCCAGAGGTGGGATCAACCCGGGTCCTAGCCTGCAGTCTACCCAGTTTGATAAGTTGGGGAGACCCATTCATTACTTGGGTAAAGCCCAGCTCTGCAACAATTTTAACTATGCTGTCTGCAACTTCAGCCAGTGCAGGCTCCTGCATATTTGTGCAACATGTTTCAGGGCACATCCGGTCACGGTCTGCACCGTGAAGCCGGCATGACTGAGCCGGGTGAATGTCGAGGTCCTAGACCACCTGCTGCGGCTTCATCCCGTTCAGCCGTTCCGCGCTTTTCTGGTGGAAGGTTTTTCACGGGGATTCCACACTGGGCTCATCGCCTTGCCTCAGCAGACGTATGAATGCCCCAATCTGCAGTCGGCTTCTAACCATGCTGATCTGGTGGATCTGCTGCTGGCAAGTGAGCTGGAGAAGGGCTTTATCATTGGTCCTTTCCAGTCCTCTCCTTTTTGCACTTGGAGGGTGAGCCCGGTGGGGGTGGTTCAGGGTAAATACTCAAATAAATTCCGTTTGATTTATGACTTGTCTGCTCCACATTCTTCCCACGTTCCTAGTCTCAACTCTCTGATTCCGTCTGAAGAGTTTTCCTTGAAGTATACTTCCGTAAATCAGGCTATCCAGGTCATTCTACAGTCAGGCAGGGGCGCTTGGCTGTCCAAGGCAGATGTCTCTGATGCGTTCAAACTAGGGTTGTCCCGATACCACTTTTTTAGGACCGAGTACAAGTACCGATACTTTTTTTCAAGTAGTCACCGATACCGAATACCGATACTTTTTTTAAATGTCATGTGACCGTTTTGGGGGATCTGTGGATGACGCACTGTCATGTGGGGGATCTGTGGATGGCACTGTTATGGGGGATCTGTGGATGGCACTGTTATGGGGGATCTGTGGATGGCACTGTTATGGGGGATCTGTGGATGGCACTGTTATGGGGATCTGTGGATGGCACTGTTATGGGGGATCTGAGGATGGCACTGTTATGGGGGATCTGTGGATGGCGCTGTTATGGGGATCTGTGGATGGTGCTGTTATGGGGGATCTGTGGATGGCACTGTTATGGGGATCTGTGGATGGCACTGTTATGGGGGATCTGTGGATGGCACTGTTATGGGGGATCTGTGGATGGCACTGTTATGGGGATCTGTGGATGGTGCTGTTATGGGGGATCTGTGGATGGCACTGTTATGGGGGATCTGTGGATGGCACTGTTATGGGGGATCTGTGGATGGCACTGTTATGGGGGATCTGTGGATGGCACTGTTATGGGGATCTGTGGATGGTACTGCTATGGGGTGGGATATCTGTGGATGGCATTGTTATGGGGTGGGGGGATCTGAGGATGGCATTGTTATTTGGTGGGGGATCTGTGGATGGTGCTGTTATAGGGGATCTGTGGATGGAACTGTTATGGGGAGGATCTGTGGATGACACTGCTATATGTCATCCACAGATCCCCCTCATAACAGTGTCCCCCAATACACCGGGCCCCGCCGCTCACCGAAGTATTTATAAACGTGAATCCTTATCCTGTTGTTAAGTTGAACTAACGCTGCGCTCTCCCATGTTCCCCTGTATCTCCACAGCACTTACTTAAGCTTCCATAGCAGGCAGAGCAGACGGCACCAGTAACGTCACTCACTGACGTCGCGCGCCTGCTCCGCCTGCTTCACTCATAAAGTGGGCGGAGCAGACGCGCGACGTCAGTGAGTGACGTTACTGCTGCCGTCCGCTCTGCCTGCTATGGAAGCTTAAGTAAGTGCTGTGGGGATACAGGGGGGACATGGGAGAGCGCAGCGTTAGTTCAACTTAACAACAGGATAAGGATTCACGTTTATAAATACTTCGGTGAGCGGCGGGGCCCGGTGTAAGAGTACAGTGACTGCACCGGGCCCCGCCCATAGTTACGCCCATAGTATTCTATTTATGTATCGGGGCGGGGTATCGGCGGCTGAGTACCGCCGAGAAAACTCGGAATCGGTCCCAATACCGATACTAGTATCGGTATCGGGACAACCCTAGTTCAAACTGCTGCCCATCAGCCCATCTCTCTGGCAGTGGCATGGCATCAGATGGAGAGAGGCATACTATTTCGCCACCAAGTTGACGTTTGGTTCCAAGAGCAGCCCCAGTCTGTTTGACAAGTTAGCGCAGGCCCTGGAATGGATTTTGTTGGAACAGGGTTGCCAGAATGTCATTCACTACCTGGATGATTTTCTGTTGATAGAGGAACCCTCACAGGCACCTGTTGACTTGCAGGTTCTCTTGCAGGTGTTCGAGGAGTTAAACATTCCGGTGGCTGCCCACAAAACGGAAGGGCCTGCGCAGGTTGTCACATTCTTGGGGATCTCCCTGGATTCACGCGACATGTCGGCCAGTTTACCACTAGACAAACTCGACAGGATCAAGTCAGGGGTCCGTTCCTTGCTCATGTCTCAGGTTTGCACCAAGAGAGAATTGCAGTCTCTGTTGGGCATGTTAAACTTTGCCATGAGGATCATTCCTCAGGGTAGATCATTCATTTCAAGATTGTTAGTCTTACTGCAACAGACCAGTGATTTGGACGCATCAGTGCATCTTGATACCAACGCCCGGGCAGATCTGTTCATGTGGGACGGATTTCTCAGTGGGTGGAATGGCATTTCCATGTTTATTCCGAGGGCCACTTCTGATTCTCCACACGTATTTTCAGACGCAGCTGCCTCGATAGGTTTCGCGGCCATATTTGGCCCTCACTGGTTCGCCGGCTCATGGCCCTCGCACGTACTACAGATGCCGGGGTTTTCTCAGACGTCGGCATTGTTCGAGATCTATCCTATTGTAGCAGCCGCTATAGTTTGGGGGCGTAGGTGGTCGGGTCACACGGTGGTTTTCCACACTGACAACATGGCGACCGCAGAGATCATTAACAAGGGTAGGTCCAAATCGCTACTCATCATGTCTTTCATGCGTAGGTTGACCTGGGTAGCCCTGGAACAGGGGTTTCATTTCCATGCCCAGTTTCTGGACGGGGTCAGCAATGTGGCGGCTGATGCTTTATCTCGTTTTGATTTTGCACGCTTTTTCTTACAGAACCCAGAAGCAGACGCGGTGGGCACCCCGGTACCGGACTGGCGGCTGCTGGTCTTGGACTAGACTCTCTGTTGGTGGTCACCAGTTCTCTCATTACGAAGTCTTTGTCGACCAGTACTTTGAAGTCATACCGCCGAGCGTGGGTAGTTTTCTTAGACTTCCAGTCGGTATATCCTAGGGGTGACGCTGGTCAGGTCAAGTATATGGTGGCTTTCGTATCTTACTGTCACTCAGTACTAGCGTTATCCTACAACACCATCAGGCTATATTTGGCAGGGGTGCAACATTTTTTGGCACTTCAAGAGCCAGATAGACCCTCCATATTTGCAGCTCACCCGATTAAGGCCATCCTCAGAGGCATCCAGAAAAGCCAGGTCACGATCAAGTCGATCCGTCAACCTATCACGGGGGTCACATTTCGTAGCCTGTCGGACGTCCTCTCGTTGTCACCATTCGGGGTCCTGCCCAGCCTGGTGATCAAAGCAGCGATGTACTTGGCCTTTTATGGGTTTTATAAGACCAGGTGAGGTGACACAGGCCAGACGAGGGGCGGTGGCTCTCCGCAAGGGAGACTTAGTTAGGATGGGCAGTATCTTTCATCTACAGTTGCCTCACAATAAAACTAGGCAGGTAGGTCTCGGCCATGTAGTCAGATTCTTCCAGACCACAAACGCCTGGTGTCCAGTGGCAGTCTTGGACAACCTCGCGCTGGCCCTTAGTCTCCACGGCCCCACCGACCCGTTACTACCATTCCCTGTTGATCCACTCACGGCCAGCCAGTTCACCAAACATATCCGTACCCTGTTGGCCAGTGTAGGATTGAATCCGGCGCAATTATCGGGGCATTCTTTCCGCATTGGTGCGGCATCCGCAGCGTCCAAACATGGAGTTCCTGCGCACATCATCAAGCACTTGGGGCGCTGGCGCTCAGGGTGCTTTGTCCGGTATATCCCGGAGCCTCTGGCAGAATTGGTCCAAGCATTTAGTACGTTGGCAGAATAGCACGGGGGCCATCCTTCCCTCACTGGTGGGTTTTTGCCCCCTTTTTCAGGCATACCGACCTAGTGAGGCCAAGGCACACCTCAGGCCAGTTAGGTAGGGGGGGTGGTGGTTGGGCGTCCTCCATTCGCCAGGTCCTGTCCACAAGTGATAAGGCTGGCCGCAGCCTGGATTTGTGGGAGGGACCAGTACCTGTTTTAAGCGGTCCACTTCTCCCAGGCAGCACGTCGACATTCGGACATCCCCTGCCCACCCATTCCCATTCTTCAGTCAGTCATCCAACTTTCACATCCAGGGTATGCCCCCTTTTTCAGGCATACCGACCTAGTGAGGCCAAGGCACACCTCAGGCCAGTTAGGTAGGGGGGGTGGTGGTTGGGCGTCCTCCATTCGCCAGGTCCTGTCCACAAATTACACGGTCAATGGATATCAATTTTACTGCAGGCCAGTGCAAATACAGGTTAAATACATATGTTTAAAAGAAGTAAAAATATTAAATTGGATTAAAAACATGGCTAACAAAATCCCCCCTCTCTTGAAAAAAACCCTAATGATAATAGTGGTCGTCACTGGTGTTGAATTCCTCCGAGGCCCCAACAATTATTAATTCAGCGTACAGTAAAGAACAAGTATGTGGCTGGAGGTAGATTACACGGTCATTGGATATATATTTTACAGCAGGCCAGTGGACTACAGACCAAAAAATTATGTATTCAGCGGACAGAACATAACAAGCATGTGGCTGGATGTAGATTACACGGTCATTGGATATCAATTTTACAGCAGGCCAGTGGACTACAGGCCCCAAAGATTATGCATTCAGCGGACAGAAAAGAACAAGTAAGTATGTGGCTGGAGGTTTATTACACGGTCATTGGATATCAATTTTACAGCAGGCCAGTGGACTACAGGCCCCAAAAATTATGCATTCAGCAGACAGAAAAGAACAAGTAAGTATGTGGCTGGAGGTAGATTAGATGGTCATTGGATATCAATTTTACAGCAGGCCAGTGGACTGCAGGCTCCAAAAATGATGCATTCAGCGGACAGAAAAGAACAAGTAAGTATGTGGCTGGCTGGAGGTAGTTTACACGGTCATTGGATATCAATTTTACAGCAGGCCAGTAGACTACAGGCCCCAGAAATGATGCATTCAGCGGACAGAAAAGAACAAGTAAGTATGTGGCTGGAGGTAGATTACATGGTTATTGGATATCAATTTTACAGCAGGCCAGTAGACTACAGGCCCCAAAAAGTATGCATTCAGCATACAGAAAAGAACAAGTAAGTATGTGGCTGGCTGGAGGTAGATTACACAGTCATTGGATATCAATTTTACAGCAGGCCAGTGGACTACAGGCCCCAAAAATTATGCATTCAGCATACAGAAAAGAACAAGTAAGTATGTGGCTAGAGGTAGATTACACAGTCATTGGATATCAATTTTAAAGCAGGCCAATGGACTACAGGCCCCAAAAATTATGCATTCAGCGTAGAGAACAGAACAAGTAAGTATGTGGCTGGAGGTAGTAGATTACACGGTTATTGGATATCAATTTTACAGTAGCCCAGTGGACTACAGGCCCAAAAATGATGCATTCAGTGTACAGAAAAGAACAAGTAAGTATGTGGCTGGAGGTAGATTACATGGTCACTGGATATCAATTTTAATGCAGGCCAGTGTATTACAGGCCCCAAAAATTATGCATTCACCATACAGAAAAGATCAAGTGATTATGTGGCTGGAGGTCTATTATACGGTCAATGGATATCAATTTTACTGCAGGCCAGTACAAATACATGTCAAATACATATGTTTAAAAGATTAAAAAATATTAAATTGGATTAAAAGCATGGCTAACGAAATCCCCCCTCTTGAAAAAAACCCTAATGATAATAGTTGAAACATGTGGTCGTCACAGGTGTTGAATTCCTCCGAGGCCCAAAACATTCACCGGACAGAAAAGGCCTTTTATGCCGCAGTATTTACCTAAGACAGGGACCCTTATTTGTTCTGGGTGGTGGCGGATATTTGTGGGCTTTCATGAGGAAACATAATTAAATGTGGTCGTCGACTCGTCAGATGTGTTGAATTCCTCCGAGATCCATGTCTCATTCATTTTTAGAAATGTGAGGTAGTCCACACTGTCGTGAGCTAGGCGAGTGTGCTTATCAGTCACGATACCCACTGCTGCGCTGAACTTCCGTTCGGACAGGACACTGGACGAGGGGCAAGCCAAGAGTTCCATGGCAAATTGTGCCAGCTCTGGCCACAGGTCAAGCTTGCACACCCAGTAGTCCAGGGGTTCCTTGCTTCTCAAAGCATCCACATCGGCCGTTAACCCGATGTAGTTGGACACCTGTCGGTCTAGGAGTACCCTGAGGCTGGATCCGGAGGGCTGCTGTCGATGGGTTGGCTGCAAGAATGATCTCATATCCGAAGTGACCAACACATCTTCAAACCGCCCTCTTCTTGCAGGCGCGGTAGGATTGGTACCCGCAACTGTTTCTTTGTGTGGAAATTCCTCTGCCAGCGCCCTTAAAAGCAGAATGCAGCATTTCTCAAAGCAAGGCTTGGCAGTGCTGCATTCTGACAGCCCTCTGTGATGCTGGTAACATATCCGCCATTTTGTATCGGGGGTCTAAGTAAGTTGCCACACAGTACTGGTCCTTGCCCTTAATGCTTTTTATACGGGGGTCCCTCTTCAAACACTGGAGCATGAAGGACCCCATTTGCACTAAACTGGAAGCGGTGGAGTGGCCTGGCTCCTGCTCATCGTCCAGGATAATGTCATTCTTGGTCTCCTCCCCCCTGGGAATTCATCGAGCATTGCGACTTCCTCATCTTCCTGCTCCTCGACAGCTTGATCAATGACATGACGCAAAGCACGCTCCAGAAAGAAGGCGTAAGGTACGATGTCACTGATGGCGCCCTGGATGCGACTGACCAGTTTGGTGATCTTATCAAATGGCCACACAAGTCTGCTTGCGTCGCGCATGAGCAGCCACTGGCGCGGTGGAAAAAAAACAAGCTCCCCAGAACCTGTCCTGCCGCAGAGTTCGTACAGGTACTCGTTAACGGCACGTTGCTGCTGGAGCAGCCTATCAAGCATATACAAGGTGGCGTTCCAGCGGGTCGTGCAGTCACAAATCAGACGTCTGACGGGCAGGTGGTGTCGCCGCTGAACGGCAGCAAGGCGAGCCATGGCCGCGTAAGATCTTCTAAAATGGCCAGAGATTTTCCTGGCCTGCCGCAAGACATCTTGGACCCCGGGGTATTTGGCAACGAATCGCTGCACGACTAAGTTCAGGACGTGTGCCATGCACGGCACGAGTGTCATTTTGCCTTGTTTCAGATCGCTCAGCAGATTGGCACTGTTGTCGCACACCACTTTACCAACTGTCAAACTGAGCGGGGTTAGCCAATGATCGGCCTGTGAACGCAAAGCTGAAAGGATGCTCGCAAAGCTGACAGGAGTGCAGGACCAGTGTGGCTCTTGGTTTCCAGGCACAACAGCCGCAGCACAGCATGGCAACGTCTCACCTGGCACGTCAAATAGGTTCTGGGGTCGCAGCGGAAGAGGCGGTAGCAGTGGAAAAGGAGGAGTCAGCTGAGGAGGAGACGGAGGATGGAGTAGGAGGTGCCACGGGTTACATGCTTGACGGCCGTCAAAAGGTTCACCCAGTGGGCAGTAAAAGTTATGTACCTTCCCTGCCCGTGTTTGCTAGACCACGTGTCTGTGGTCAGATGTATCTTGGCACCGACACTGTGTGCCAGAGATACATTCACTTGCCGCTGAACGTGGCCATATAGCTTCGGTATGCCCTTCTGGGAGAAATATTTCCTTCCGGGGACCTTCCATTGCGGTGTGCCAATGGCCACAAATTTTCTAAAGGCCTCCGAGTCCACCAGTTTATATGGCAGTAGTTGGCGGGCTAGCAGTTCTGACAAAAGCGGCATTATCATCTTTTTACGCTCGAACATTTGGGCCACGGAAGCCTGCCTTTTGCCAGATAAACGCGACGACGGCATGATGGAAGGTGGAGTGGAGGACAAATGGGAGGAGAGAGGAGAAGGAAGAAAGGCAGGACATGGAGCGCCAGGAGTGTGGCTTTGTGGGTTCTGACGGTATTGCTCCCACTGGGCTCGGTGATGGGAGGCCAGGAGCTTTCTTAAGGCGGTCGTCCCTAGGTGAGTCTTGGGCTTTCCGCGACTTATGCGTTGACTGCACAGGCTGCAGATGGCAACACTATTGTCAGCAACGGACACGTTAAAAAAAGCCCACACTGCGGAGCCATGTGCCGGTGTCCTGGGAGCGCCAGATGTGTCCGTGCATGGTGGATGGCTCGCTCCTGATACATTTACAGTCTGCTTTTTACCTCCTGTGCACTGCAAGTTCTGCCTGCTTCTCCTCCTTCTCCTCCCTATCTGCTGCTCCGTCTCTCCCTCTAAACTCCCCTCCTCTTCCTCTCTTGTGGGCACCCACGTGATGTCCATAGACACGTCATCATCGTCACCTTCACCACCACTGACATTAGAGATCTCGGAGTAGGCAGCAACAGCAGGGACCACCCTCTTTGGGCTGATCTGGGTACTGTCATCAGACTGCTGGGTGACGACCGTTGATACCTCCTCTTCCTGATCCGATGCCAAGAATGGTAAAATAATTCCTCTGACTCGAGTGGAGGGGATATGGTGGTGGTGGTGTCTTTGGGGGTGCACACAGCAGAGAGTGAAGAGGGTGCAGATGGAAAGAATGAGGAGGGTGCAGAAGTGGAAGGCTGAGTGAGCCACTCAACCAACTCTGGTGCGTCCTTTGACGTAATCGCACGCACCTTCTGCAACTTCCCACTTAGACTCCGGCCTGGTGCACCTGCCCGACCCCTACCACCCCTGCGGAACGGCCTGCCTCTTCCTCTGCCTGTAATTTTCAAAATTACCCTGTGACAAAAGTCCCTAGAGAAGAGCAGTATTTGTGGAAGAAGGTATATCATACCCCAGCCTCAATCAGTTTTTTTAGGGGGGCAACTGGTACCGTATATCACACCAGTAGAAATTATTTGTTCCAATAGCGTTTGTCACTCTGTGTAGCTGCGGTAACGCATCAAAACCGCAAAGAAATGCTGCACTACCCAAATGCACTTATTGGTATATAACACCCCTGCCTCAATCAGCTTTTTTGGGGGGCAACTGGTATATCACACCAGTAGAAATTATTTGTCCCAATAGCGTTTGTCCCTCTATATAGCTGCGGTATTGCAGCAGAACCGCACACAACTGCTGCACAATGCAATTGCACTATAATATACTTTCTATGTTAGAAAGTATATTATAAGTATGGATTGCATGAGAAAAAAGCACCGCGGCACTCACCACTGGTCACAAAATTGCTGTTGCAGTTTATTCCTTAGTTACATGGTATCAGTGGACGCGGACGGAACACAGGTGCATGGATTGGCTACAGCTGTTTCGCGCTGTGTTGCGCTTTGTCCGCTTCGTCCGCGTCCACTGATACCATGTAACTAAGTAATAAACTGCAACAGCAATTTTGTGACCAGTGGTGAGTGCCGCGGTGCTTTTTTCTCATGCAATCCATACTTACCATAACGGCTGTATCACCGGGAGAGCACCACCGTAAAGGTTCCGGATACCAGTGTTAAAAGCTTCTCAGTGATCGCATAGACACATGCGGCGGTGCCGGCTGCGCTTTCTCTCACTCCCTGCAATATATTATAAGTATATTACACCCCTCAGTAAGTCACACCTATCGATAGCACACCTATACCGGTCCTTAAAAGGACTTTTGTGGCCCTATAAGCTAGCGTTTGGTGTCCCTAACAGCCTGTCCCTGCTCCACACCACAACCTCCCCCTACACTGGCAAAACACTGAATGTAAAATGGCTGCCAGATCGGGTTTATTTATAAGGTAGGGGGTGTGTCCATGTGCTGAAACGTCTCCATTGGCTGTCCTGTACCACCTGATGGATGGGTCATGGGTCAAAGTTCTGCACAATGTAAAAGAATATGGCGCTGGTGGACATCGCCATATGTTCGCCCGTTCGGCAAACCGCGAACGAGCAAAGTTCACCGCGAAACGACCGCCAGGCGAACCACAAGGCCACCTCTATTGACTATATGATCACCTCTTCTCCATTGCTTCTTAATTTTTTCAAAGGCTACAAAATATAGTTGACTAGGGTCCCTATGATGGACTTTTCTGAAATGCTTTGACACAGAATGCTGTTCATATCCTTAGCGATATGTTCAGCTATGCGGTTTATTTTAAGTCTGTTTTGTCCTGCCTGTGTACTGTTTGTTGCAGCTACATTGTAGCAGGTATATTACACTTGATGACGAACATGATAAATGTTCTCTAATTTTAAAGTGATATGAGTTTTGAGTAGTCCCAACCTCCATAGTTCTTTTTGGGAAATTGGTTGTCTTGCAATTATTGCAGGTACAACTTACACAAAATCGCCAAGAACGGCAAAATACCACACTGAGGAAGTATAGCAGTTAAATACACATTTTGACAACTTCCTACATATAAAATTAAAATTTTAATTACCACTAAAAGATGAAAATACATTAAAGATAAGCCTTGCAATCTAAAAAGCACAGGTCAAGCAATAATCCGATACAATACGTAAACGATCAATACTTGGGATCGGTGTTCTGTGGATTGTATTATTTTCCCTTATAACATGGTTATAAGGGAAAATAATAGCATTCTGAATAGAGACTGCATAGTACAATAGCGCTGGAGGGGTTAAAAAAAATAAAAAATTATTTAACTCACCTTAATCCACTTGATCGCGCAGCCGGCATCGCTTCTGTCTTCTTCTTTGCTGTGCACAGGAATAGGACCTTTCATGACGTCACTGTGCTCATCACATGGTCCAATCACATGGTTCATCACCATGGTGAGGGACCATGTGTTATAACCATGTTATAAGAGAAAATAATAATGATCGGGTCCCCAGCCCGATCGTCACCTAGGACCATGCGTGAAAATCGCACCGCATCCGCACTTGCTTGCGGATGCTTGCGATTTTCACGCGCCCCCATTCACTTCTATGGGGCCTGCGTTGCATGAAAAACGCTGAATATAGAGCTTGCTGCGATTTTCACGCAACGCACAAGTGATGCGTGAAAATCACCACTCATGTGCACAGCCCCATAGAAATGAATGGGTCCGGATTCAGTGCGGGTGCAATGCGTTCACCTCACGCATCGCATCCGTGCGGAATACTCGCCCGTGTGAAAGGGGCCTTAGTGATAGCCAATCACCAATTCTGCGATCCTGAGAGGTGATGGTGACATCACCTCTTAGGATCGCTCTCATTGGTCGGCTGGGCGGGCTGCACGTCGTTGGATCGCCAGAGCTACTCGGATCTCCAGCCAGCACCCCCATCTGTGCCCCAACACCCCCATCTGTGCCCAGCACCCCCATCTGTTCCCCAGCACCCAGATAATTAGGGAAAGACTAGGGACAGGTTAGATTAGGCAGGGATATTTTAGGGAAAGTTAGTGAAAAGAAAAAATAAATAAATTTTTGATTGTATCCCCCTAAATCGGGTGTCTGGGGTCCACAGCACAGCTGTGTGACCCTAGACCCCCAGGGGTGCTGCAGCTTGCCCCCCACCCAACTTTTTTTGGGCGCATTTTTTATATATTTTTTTTTTGTGCGTACACTGACTGTGGCCGGCACTGTTAGCGTCTGGCCACTGTTAGCGCATCGCACACCCCACCGCTGATCAACTTCGGACGGTTGATCAGCGGTTTAAAAAACTTTTTTTTTTTTTTTTCAAATTTTTTGCCCTTTTTCTAGTTAGTTTTTTTTTTTGTCTGTTAGGTTTAGGGTGAGTTTTGCGAACACCCGTGCCCCCACACACACGCACACCAAATAAAGTTTTCCACGCACACAAACACGCACACACACACTCCCCTATGGCCCGCCGGATGTTCTCAGCCGAGGAGGCATACGCCTAGCTTGCCTCCGACTCCGAGAGTCCCAGTGAGGACGAGGATGACCCCACTTTCCTCTTGTCATCCGCGTCCTCATCATCTAGTGATGATTAGTAACATAGTAACATAGTAACATAGTACATAAGGCCGAAAAAAGACGTTTGTCCATCCAGTTCGGCCTGTCATCCTACAAGTTGATCCAGAGGAAGGCAAAAAAAAACCCTGTGAGGTAGAAACCAATTTTCCTCACTTTAGGGGAATAAAAATTCCTTCCCGACTCCAATCAGGCATCAGAATAACTCCCTGGACCAACGACCCCTCTCTAGTAGCTATAGCCTGTAATATTATTACACTCCAGAAATACATCCAGGCCCCTCTTGAATTCCTTTATTGTACTCGCCATCACCACCTCCTCAGGCAGAGAGTCCATAGTCTCACTGCTCTTACCGTAAAGAGTCCATAGTCTCACTGCTCTTACAGTAAAGAGTCCATAGTCTCACTGCTCTTACAGTAAAGAGTCCATAGTCTCACTGCTCTTACAGTAAAGAGTCCATAGTCTCACTGCTCTTACAGTAAAGAGTCCATAGTCTCACTGCTCTTACAGTAAAGAGTCCATAGTCTCACTGCTCTTACAGTATAGAGTCCACAGTCTCACTGCTCTTACAGTAAAGAGCCCATAGTCTCACTGCTCTTACAGTAAAGAGTCCATAGTCTCACTGCTCTTACAGTAAAGAGTCCATAGTCTCACTGCTCTTACAGTAAAGAGTCCATAGTCTCACTGCTCTTACAGTAAAGAGTCCATAGTCTCACTGCTCTTACAGTAAAGAGTCCACAGTCTCACTGCTCTTACAGTAAAGAGTCTATAGTCTCACTGCTCTTACAGTATAGAGTCCATAGTCTCACTGCTCTTACAGTAAAGAGTCCATAGTCTCCCTGCTCTTACAGTAAAGAGTCCGTAGTCTCACTGCTCTTACAGTAAAGAGTCCATAGTCTCACTGATCTTACAGTAAAGAGTCCATAGTCTCACTGCTCTTACAGTAAAGAGTCCATAGTCTCACTGCTCTTACAGTAAAGAGTCCATAGTCTCACTACTCTTACCGTATAGAGTCCATAGTCTTACTGCTCTTACAGTAAAGAGTCCATAGTCTCACTGCTCTTACAGTATAGAGTCCATAGTCTCACTGCTCTTACAGTAAAGAGTCCATAGTCTCACTGCTCTTACAGTATAGAGTCCATAGTCTCACTGCTCTTACAGTAAAGAGTCCATAGTCTCACTGCTCTTACAGTAAAGAGTCCATAGTCTCACTACTCTTACCGTATAGAGTCCATAGTCTTACTGCTCTTACAGTAAAGAGTCCATAGTCTCACTGCTCTTACAGTATAGAGTCCATAGTCTCACTGCTCTTACAGTATAGAGTCCATAGTCTCACTGCTCTTACAGTATAGAGTCCATAGTCTCACTGCTCTTACAGTATAGAGTCCATAGTCTTACTGCTCTTACAGTAAAGAGTCCATAGTCTCACTGCTCTTACAGTATAGAGTCCATAGTCTCACTGCTCTTACAGTATAGAGTCCATAGTCTCACTGCTCTTACAGTAAAGAGTCCATAGTCTCACTGCTCTTACAGTATAGAGTCCATAGTCTCACTGCTCTTACAGTATAGAGTCCATAGTCTCACTGCTCTTACAGTAAAGAGTCCATAGTCTCACCGCTCTTACAGTATAGAGTCCATAGTCTCACCGCTCTTACAGTAAAGAGTCCATAGTCTCACTGCTCTTACAGTATAGAGTCCATAGTCTCACTGCTCTTACAGTATAGAGTCCATAGTCTCACTGCTCTTACAGTAAAGAGTCCATAGTCTCACTGCTCTTACAGTATAGAGTCCATAGTCTCACTGCTCTTACAGTATAGAGTCCATAGTCTCACTGCTCTTACAGTAAAGAGTCCATAGTCTCACTGCTCTTACAGTATAGAGTCCATAGTCTCACTGCTCTTACAGTAAAGAGTCCATAGTCTCACTGCTCTTACAGTATAGAGTCCATAGTCTCACTGCTCTTACTGTAAAGAGTCCATAGTCTCACTGCTCTTACAGTAAAGAGTCCATAGTCTCACTGCTCTTACAGTATAGAGTCCATAGTCTCACTGCTCTTATAGTAAAGAGTCCATAGTCTCACTGCTCTTACAGTATAGAGTCCATAGTCTCACTGCTCTTACCGTATAGAGTCCATAGTCTCACTGCTCTTACAGTATAGAGTCCATAGTCTCACTGCTCTTACAGTAAAGAGTCCATAGTCTCACTGCTCTTACAGTAAAGAGTCCATAGTCTCACTGCTCTTACAGTAAAGAGTCCATAGTCTCACTGCTCTTACAGTATAGAGTCCATAGTCTCACTGCTCTTACAGTAAAGAGTCCATAGTCTCACTGCTCTTACAGTAAAGAGTCCATAGTCTCACTGCTCTTACAGTATAGAGTCCATAGTCTCACTGCTCTTACCATAAAGAGTCCATAGTCTCACTGCTCTTACAGTATAGAGTCCATAGTCTCACTGCTCTTACAGTAAAGAGTCCATAGTCTCACTGCTCTTACAGTAAAGAGTCCATAGTCTCACTGCTCTTACCGTAAAGAGTCCATAGTCTCACTGCTCTTACAGTAAAGAGTCCATAGTCTCACTGCTCTTACAGTAAAGAGTCCATAGTCTCACTGCTCTTACAGTATAGAGTCCATAGTCTCCCTGCTCTTACAGTAAAGAGTCCATAGTCTCACTGCTCTTACAGTATAGAGTCCATAGTCTCACTGCTCTTACAGTATAGAGTCCATAGTCTCCCTGCTCTTACAGTATAGAGTCCATAGTCTCATTGCTCTTACAGTATAGAGTCCATAGTCTCACTGCTCTTACAGTAAAGAGTCCATAGTCTCACTGCTCTTACAGTACAGAGTCCATAGTCTCACTGCTCTTACCGTAAAGAGTCCATAGTCTCACCGCTCTTACAGTAAAGAGTCCATAGTCTCACTGCTCTTACAGTAAAGAGTCCATAGTCTCACTGCTCTTACAGTAAAGAGTCCATAGTCTCACTGCTCTTACAGTAAAGAGTCCATAGTCTCACTGCTCTTACCATAAAGAGTCCATAGTCTCACTGCTCTTACAGTATAGAGTCCATAGTCTCACTGCTCTTACAGTAAAGACTCCATAGTCTCACTGCTCTTACCATAAAGAGTCCATAGTCTCACTGCTCTTACAGTAAAGAGTCCATAGTCTCACTGCTCTTACCATAAAGAGTCCATAGTCTCACTGCTCTTACAGTATAGAGTCCATAGTCTCACTGCTCTTACAGTAAAGAGTCCACAGTCTCACCGCTCTTACAGTAAAGAGTCCATAGTCTCACTGCTCTTACAGTATAGAGTCCATAGTCTCACTGCTCTTACAGTAAAGAGTCCATAGTCTCACTGCTCTTACAGTAAAGAGTCCATAGTCTCACTGCTCTTACAGTAAAGAGTCCATAGTCTCACTGCTCTTACAGTAAAGAGTCCATAGTCTCACTGCTCTTACCATAAAGAGTCCATAGTCTCACTGCTCTTACAGTATAGAGTCCATAGTCTCACTGCTCTTACAGTAAAGAGTCCATAGTCTCACTGCTCTTACAGTAAAGAGTCCATAGTCTCACTGCTCTTACAGTAAAGAGTCCATAGTCTCACTGCTCTTACAGTAAAGAGTCCATAGTCTCACTGCTCTTACAGTATAGAGTCCATAGTCTCCCTGCTCTTACAGTATAGAGTCCATAGTCTCACTGCTCTTACAGTATAGAGTCCATAGTCTCACTGCTCTTACAGTAAAGAGTTCCATAGTCTCACTGCTCTTACAGTAAAGACTCCATAGTCTCACCGCTCTTACAGTATAGAGTCCATAGTCTCACTGCTCTTACAGTATAGAGCCCATAGTCTCACTGCTCTTACAGTAAAGAGTCCATAGTCTCACTGCTCTTACAGTAAAGAGTCTATAGTCTCACTGCTCTTACAGTAAAGAGTCCATAGTCTCACTGCTCTTACAGTGAAGAGTCCATAGTCTCACTGCTCTTACAGTAAAGAGTCCATAGTCTCACTGCTCTTACAGTAAAGAGTCCATAGTCTCACTGCTCTTACCATAAAGAGTCCATAGTCTCACTGCTCTTACAGTATAGAGTCCATAGTCTCACTGCTCTTACAGTAAAGACTCCATAGTCTCACTGCTCTTACCATAAAGAGTCCATAGTCTCACTGCTCTTACAGTAAAGAGTCCATAGTCTCACTGCTCTTACCATAAAGAGTCCATAGTCTCACTGCTCTTACAGTATAGAGTCCATAGTCTCACTGCTCTTACAGTAAAGAGTCCACAGTCTCACCGCTCTTACAGTAAAGAGTCCATAGTCTCACTGCTCTTACAGTATAGAGTCCATAGTCTCACTGCTCTTACAGTAAAGAGTCCATAGTCTCACTGCTCTTACAGTAAAGAGTCCATAGTCTCACTGCTCTTACAGTAAAGAGTCCATAGTCTCACTGCTCTTACAGTAAAGAGTCCATAGTCTCACTGCTCTTACCATAAAGAGTCCATAGTCTCACTGCTCTTACAGTATAGAGTCCATAGTCTCACTGCTCTTACAGTAAAGAGTCCATAGTCTCACTGCTCTTACAGTAAAGAGTCCATAGTCTCACTGCTCTTACAGTAAAGAGTCCATAGTCTCACTGCTCTTACAGTAAAGAGTCCATAGTCTCACTGCTCTTACAGTATAGAGTCCATAGTCTCCCTGCTCTTACAGTATAGAGTCCATAGTCTCACTGCTCTTACAGTATAGAGTCCATAGTCTCACTGCTCTTACAGTAAAGAGTTCCATAGTCTCACTGCTCTTACAGTAAAGACTCCATAGTCTCACCGCTCTTACAGTATAGAGTCCATAGTCTCACTGCTCTTACAGTAAAGAGTCCACAGTCTCACCGCTCTTACAGTAAAGAGTCCATAGTCTCACTGCTCTTACAGTATAGAGTCCATAGTCTCACTGCTCTTACAGTAAAGAGTCCATAGTCTCACTGCTCTTACAGTAAAGAGTCCATAGTCTCACTGCTCTTACAGTAAAGAGTCCATAGTCTCACTGCTCTTACAGTATAGAGTCCATAGTCTCACTGCTCTTACCATAAAGAGTCCATAGTCTCACTGCTCTTACAGTATAGAGTCCATAGTCTCACTGCTCTTACAGTAAAGAGTCCATAGTCTCACTGCTCTTACAGTAAAGAGTCCATAGTCTCACTGCTCTTACCATAAAGAGTCCATAGTCTCACTGCTCTTACAGTAAAGAGTCCATAGTCTCACTGCTCTTACAGTAAAGAGTCCATAGTCTCACTGCTCTTACAGTAAAGAGTCCATAGTCTCACTGCTCTTACAGTATAGAGTCCATAGTCTCCCTGCTCTTACAGTAAAGAGTCCATAGTCTCACTGCTCTTACAGTATAGAGTCCATAGTCTCACTGCTCTTACAGTATAGAGTCCATAGTCTCCCTGCTCTTACAGTATAGAGTCCATAGTCTCATTGCTCTTACAGTATAGAGTCCATAGTCTCACTGCTCTTACAGTAAAGAGTCCATAGTCTCACTGCTCTTACAGTACAGAGTCCATAGTCTCACTGCTCTTACCGTAAAGAGTCCATAGTCTCACCGCTCTTACAGTAAAGAGTCCATAGTCTCACTGCTCTTACAGTAAAGAGTCCATAGTCTCACTGCTCTTACAGTAAAGAGTCCATAGTCTCACTGCTCTTACAGTAAAGAGTCCATAGTCTCACTGCTCTTACCATAAAGAGTCCATAGTCTCACTGCTCTTACAGTATAGAGTCCATAGTCTCACTGCTCTTACAGTATAGAGTCCATAGTCTCACTGCTCTTACAGTAAAGACTCCATAGTCTCACTGCTCTTACCATAAAGAGTCCATAGTCTCACTGCTCTTACAGTAAAGAGTCCATAGTCTCACTGCTCTTACCATAAAGAGTCCATAGTCTCACTGCTCTTACAGTATAGAGTCAATAGTCTCACTGCTCTTACAGTAAAGAGTCCACAGTCTCACCGCTCTTACAGTAAAGAGTCCATAGTCTCACTGCTCTTACAGTATAGAGTCCATAGTCTCACTGCTCTTACAGTAAAGAGTCCATAGTCTCACTGCTCTTACAGTAAAGAGTCCATAGTCTCACTGCTCTTACAGTAAAGAGTCCATAGTCTCACTGCTCTTACAGTAAAGAGTCCATAGTCTCACTGCTCTTACCATAAAGAGTCCATAGTCTCACTGCTCTTACAGTATAGAGTCCATAGTCTCACTGCTCTTACAGTAAAGAGTCCATAGTCTCACTGCTCTTACAGTAAAGAGTCCATAGTCTCACTGCTCTTACAGTAAAGAGTCCATAGTCTCACTGCTCTTACAGTAAAGAGTCCATAGTCTCACTGCTCTTACAGTATAGAGTCCATAGTCTCCCTGCTCTTACAGTATAGAGTCCATATTCTCACTGCTCTTACAGTATAGAGTCCATAGTCTCACTGCTCTTACAGTAAAGAGTTCCATAGTCTCACTGCTCTTACAGTAAAGACTCCATAGTCTCACCGCTCTTACAGTATAGAGTCCATAGTCTCACTGCTCTTACAGTATAGAGCCCATAGTCTCACTGCTCTTACAGTAAAGAGTCCATAGTCTCACTGCTCTTACAGTAAAGAGTCTATAGTCTCACTGCTCTTACAGTAAAGAGTCCATAGTCTCACTGCTCTTACAGTGAAGAGTCCATAGTCTCACTGCTCTTACAGTGAAGAGTCCATAGTCTCACTGCTCTTATAGTATAGAGTCCATGGTCTCACTGCTCTTACAGTATAGAGTCCATAGTCTCACTGCTCTTACAGTATAGAGTCCATAGTCTCACTGCTCTTACAGTATAGAGTCCATAGTCTCACTGCTCTTACAGTATAGAGTCCATAGTCTCACTGCTCTTACAGTATATAGTCTATAGTCTCACTGCTCTTACAGTATAGAGTCCATAGTCTCACTGCTCTTACAGTAAAGAGTCCATAGTCTCACTGCTCTTACAGTAAAGAGTCCATAGTCTCACTGCTCTTACAGTATAGAGTCCATAGTCTCACTGCTCTTACAGTAAAGAGTCCATAGTCTCACTGCTCTTACAGTAAAGAGTCCATAGTCTCACTGCTCTTACAGTAAAGAGTCCATAGTCTCACTGCTCTTACAGTAAAGAGTCCATAGTCTCACTGCTCTTACAGTAAAGAGTCCATAGTCTCGCTGCTCTTACAGTAAAGAGTCCATAGTCTCGCTGCTCTTACAGTTAAGAGTCCATAGTCTCACTGCTCTTACAGTAAAGAGTCCATAGTCTCACTGCTCTTACAGTAAAGAGTCCATAGTCTCACTGCTCTTACAGTAAAGAGTCCATAGTCTCACTGCTCTTACAGTAAAGAGTCCATAGTCTCACTGCTCTTACCGTAAAGAATCCTCTTCTATGTTTGTGTACAAACCTTCTTTCCTCCAAACGCAGAGGATGTCCCCTCGTCACAGTCACAGTCCTGGGGATAAATAGATGATGGGATAGATCTCTGTACTGCCCCCTGATATATTTATACATAGTAATTAGATCTCCCCTCAGTCGTCTTTTTTCTAACGTGAATAACCCTAATTTTGATAATCTTTCAGGGTACTGTAGTTGCCCCATTCCAGTTATTACTTTAGTTGCCCTCCTCTGGACCCTCTCCAGCTCTGCTATGTCTGCCTTGTTTACAGGAGCCCAGAACTGTACACAGTACTCCATGTGTGGTCTGACTAGTGATTTGTAAAGTAGTAGGAATATGTTCTCATCACGGGCATCTATGCCCCTTCTGATGCAACCCATTATCTTGTTGGCCTTGGCAGCAGCTGCCTGACACTGTTTTTTGCAGCTTAGTTTGCTGTTTATTAAAATTCCTAGATCCTTTTCCATGTCAGTGTTACCGAGTGTTTTACCATTTAGTATGTACGGGTGACTTGCATTATTCCTTCCCATGTGCATAACTTTACATTTGTCAGGGTTAAACCTCATCTGCCACTTATCTGCCCAAGCCTCCAGTCTATCCAGATCCCTCTGTAGCAGTGTACTGTCCTCTGTAGTATATATACAGTATACTGTCCTCTGTAGTATATATACAGTATACTGTCCTCTGTAGTATATATACAGTATTCTGTCCTCTGTAGTATATATACAGTATACTTTCCTCTGTAGTATATATATACAGTATACTGTCCTCTGTAGTATATACAGTATACTGTCCTCTGTAGTATATATATACAGTATACTGTCCTCTGTAGTATATATATATATATACAGTATACTTTCCTCTGTAGTATATACAGTATACTGTCCTCTGTAGTATATATACAGTATACTGTCCTGTGTAGTATATATACAGTATACTGTCCTCTGTAGTATATATACAGTATACTGTCCTCTTCAGTGTTAATTACTTTACACAGTTTAGTGTCATCTGCGAAAATTGATATTTTACTATGCAAGCCTTCTACAAGATCATTAATAAATATATTGAAGAGAATAGGGCCCAATACTGACCCCTGAGGTACCCCACTAGTGACAGTGACCCCTCCAGTACTGACCCCTGAGGTACCCCACTAGTGACAGTGACCCAATCTGAGTGTGTACCGTTAATAACCACCCTCTGTTTTCTATCCCTCAGCCAGTTACTTACCCACATACAGACGTTTTCTCCCAGTCCGAGGATTCTCATTTTATACACTAACCTTTTATGAGGTACAGTGTCAAATGCTTTGGAGAAGTCCAGATACACGACATCCATTGATTCGCCGCTGTCAAGTCTAGAACTTACCTCCTCATAGAAACTGATTAAATTAGTCTGACATGACCGATCCCGCATGAAGCCATGCTGATATGGCGTTATTTGCTTATTTCCGTTAAGATGCTCTAACATAGCATCTCTCAGAAAACCTTCAAACAGTTTACCCACAACAGATGTTAAACTTACCGGCCTATAGTTTCCGGGCTCTGTTTTTGGACCCTTTTTGAATATTGGCACCACATATGCCATGCGCCAATCCTGTGGGACATTCCCTGTCAGTACAGAGTCCGCAAATATCAGAAATAAGGGTCTGGCTATGACATTACTTAATTCCCTTAGGATACGGGGGTGTATGCCATCTGGTCCTGACGATTTGTCTATTTTGATATTTTTAAGTCGCTGTTGTACTTCTTCCTGGGTCAGACAGGACACTTTTAATGGCGAATTTATTTCAGCATTCAGCATTTCATCTGACAGTTTATTTTCCTCAGTGAATACATTGGAGAGAAAAATATTTAACAGCTTTGCTTTCTCCTCGTCGCTCTCTGCGACTCCCCCCTCATTACTCTTTAAAGGGCCGACACCTTCAGATTTATACTTTTTAACATTTATATAATTGAAGAACATTTTAGGGTTAGTTTTACTCTCTTTGGCAATTAATCTCTCGGTCTCTAGTTTGGCCGCTTTTATTTGTTTTTTACATGTTCTGTTTTTTTCCTTATAGTTTTTCAGTGCTTCCGTGCTACCCTCCTGTTTTAGTGTTTTATATGCTTTCTTTTTGTCATTTATTGCTTTCTTTACAGTTCTGTTTATCCACATTGGTTTCTTTTTGTTCCTTAACCTTTTATTCCCATACGGTATGTACCTCTCACAATGAGATTTTAGGATGTTTTTAAAGATATCCCATTTTTTGGCTGTATTTTTATTTTTGAGGACTTTGTCCCAGTTAGTTAGGCCTATGGCCTCTCTTAGTTGGCTAAATTTAGCTTTTTTGAAGTTTGGTATTTTTGTTCCTCCCTGTAGAAACGCTCTTTTGAATGATAATTGGAAGGTTATTACTTTATGGTCACTATTTCCCAGGTGTCCCCCAACCTGCACGTCTGTTGTTCTGTCAGGTCTATTGGTTAATATTAAGTCCAGTATGGCCGTCCCTCTAGTCGGGTCCTGAACCAGTTGGGAGAGATAATTGTCTTTGGTTATTGCCAAGAATCTGTTTCCTTTATGAGATATACAAGTTTCAGTTTCCCAGTCTATATCTGGGTA
>NW_024399979.1:37756-40256 GCF_905171765.1 Bufo bufo
GAGCAGCACTCACCCCTGTGCTGAGAGTCCACCCCTAGCAGCAGGGACACTGGGGCCCTCATCATCCGTGGACTTCTCCAGCCTCACACACACACACACACACACACACACACACACACTAAGTGCCTGACAGCAGGAGAAACAGTCCATGTCTACTACACAGTATTTATATACAGGTGAGGTCCCAGCTCATGCAGAGCATTGCACCTGGAACAGTCTGCAGAAAGCTTCACCTCAATATCTACCAGCCACCTCCATCGTCTCAGCTGCAGCAAAGTGGGAGCTGTCCAGAGAGAGGTGCTGAGCTCCTCCTCATCCCATAGCTCCATGTAGTCAGATCCTGCTGGTAGATAGAGAAGACATCACATAGGTAACAGAGGAGGCCATGCAGGGAACAGCTGAGCCACAAGCCACACTAGATCCTCCCAAGAAGTAGTTGAGGGCTAGAGCTGACAACCTGTAGGAGATAACTTGCACCTCCGAGGAGAAAAGTAAACCCAGGACATTCTGTGGTTCCTCACATGGTGCTGAAGGACAATCCCATGGAGTAAAAGCCAAGTCCCTTGAGTTTCTCCTCAGCCCTGGTCTTCTGCTTCAGATGTACCTTCCCATGTCTCTTCTTCTCATCACTCCTGGCAAATCTCCTGCCACACATGTCGCAGGAGAAGGGCTTCTCCCCAGTGTGGGTCCTGATGTGGGTGGTGAGGTGGTCGCTACGGCTAAAGTTCCTCAGACAGATCCTGCACTGGAAGGGTTTGTGGCCAGTGTGGATCCTCAGGTGCCTGTTGAGCTCATCTGACCTGGCAAAGCTCCTGATGCAGCTCTCGACAGGGCAAGCAAAGGCCTTCTCATGGGGTTTTGGACGAAAACATTTCGCTGGAAACTTGTTCCTGCGATATTTCTTTCTGGGTTCTGCAAGGTGGTTCCTGGTATTTGCTGGAATGATGTTGTCAGCTGTTGGGGAGAGACCCAGAAAATCTGTGGAGATGATTGGGGGGGACTGGTGCTGAAGAACTTCCTCTTGGTTCATCAGCCCTGGCACTGAGGTTTGGTGGCCTAGTGGGTACTTGGTATCTGGCAAAAGCTGAGGCTTTAGGTCAATCTGGGTCTCAGTGAAGTCATAAGTGTCAGAGTGAGATGAGTGGTAGTTGTCAGACTGAGAGCTGAAGTCCATGTTGTACAAAATAGATTCCTCTCCAGATAGTGACTGGCAGCAGGAGGACATCATGTTCTCCACTTTAGATTCCAAGGGATGAAAGACAGGAGAGGGGTTGTCAGGGGGCAGAAATCCATCTGTAGGGTAGGAAGGCTGGCCAAAGTCCTGAGATGCCTGTGAGTCCCACTGGGCACCAAAAGAATCCAATGTGGGGGAGATGGGGGACAGGTCCATGTCATGCTTGTTGGGGATTACTTTAGAGTCAAAGAAGCATTGGTTGGAGGAGGAAGAGCCCAGGTTGGGTGAGCTGGGCACCTGGTGAATGTCCTCGGTGCTGCTGAAGGCAGAGTACAGCTGATGACCAGAGAAGCCCTGCTGCACCGAGATGTTCAGGTTGGGCTGACAGTTTGAGTAAAGGTCCATGTGGTTCTGGAAGGACTCCGGGGCTGAGTAGAGGGACCCCTGACAGTTCAGGCGAGGAGGTGCAGCGAAAGGAGACAGACCAAGGATGCCAGACATGATGCTGAAGAAGGCTTCTGGGTCATGGCTGTGTTCTGGGGCTGACTCTATGAAGAAGCTCCCCGAGTAGCTGAGAGGGAGAGGTGGGGAGGGCTGGCTGCTCAAGAAGAAGTACTCGGAGGCTTCCTCGTTGGAAGGACTCTCAAAGACACCTGAGGAGGAGAAGAAAGAGCTGAGGTGAGTTCAGTGCCTGCAGGAGCATTGCTTCACCCATTATAGGAATCCATTAACCATTACATCACCAACCTTCAACCACTGCACCTCTACCCATCAACCATTGCACCCAGATCCTTGGACCATTGCACCCTCAGTTTTCAACTATTGCACCCCTGCCCATCAATCATTATACTCCCAGCCATTAACCATTGCACCTCCATCCCTCAACCATTGCACCCCTGTCCTTCTCATTACCATGATCGCACCCCCACGTCTGGCCACCTCTTGCCTCATCTGAGATCACACATGGAGGCTGCAGCTTCCACCCTCGCTGGACCTCAGTCCTGCTGGCACAGCCCCCCTCCCTGCCCGGAGCCCCCCATATCCACACCGGCCTCTTACCTCCAGCTCCCGGCTGCTGCCCCCCTTCCTCCTTCAGGTCGCAGTCCTCGGGGTACTCGGGGTAGGAGAGATCCATGGCGGAGGAGCTGCCTCGGGTTGTGTCCATGCTCCTGCCTCGCCTCCTCCTTATATATGCAGCAGGGGCAGCCCCTGATCTTCCGCTGCCTGGGATCTCTCCATTTCAGGAGTCTCCAGTGACGCTGCTGTGACGTAAATGCCCATATATGGACACAGGATGTAGGATGGGGACTCCCAAAAAGGAGATCT